>NW_025047688.1:464152-484152 GCF_018831695.1 Puntigrus tetrazona | reverse complement strand
TCCTGGAGCATGTCGGAGCTCGTACACATTAACACACAGCAGACAGTCTGCTCACCTGATCACGCCATGCTCTGATCAGACAAGAAACGAACATTTTTATCATCATGTAATCACCCGAGAACAACAAGACGACAAAGAGACAGATACCATCGACACCGTCCTCTCTTCCAGTGGCGGTTCGTAGGAGCTTCTCAAATGCACTTTTAGCGAAAAAGAACATTTTAGAGGCGTCCAAAGCATTTTGTGATCTTGGTTTATAGCATTGAGGTTGTGGTTTGAATTAAAGAGAGCAGAACAAAAGTCCGTTTATTACTGAGAAGCATCTACATCCCAGAAAACCACGGCACATGTGCTGAGCTCTGATGTGATGAATTACATCAGAATATACATCAGCGTGGCGCCAAATTAACTCAAAGTCCATTAACAGCACAGAGGAGCATCCATAGCTCTAAAGAAAGCTACACGAGTTCAGTGTCTTCCACAGACCACCCAGAACATTCATCAAAGCAGCTCATCCAGGAATCATCACCATAAACGGGACTCTTTTATACTTTCACAGATGTATTACGTAGATGTATTGTATAATACGTTCACAGATGTATTAAGGTACAGCAGCAAACAATAGTCTGTGTACTACATTACAACAGCTTCAAGCGTAAAAGAAAAGACCCAGTTCCTTTCAGAAAGGGTGCAAATGCTGAATTTAGTTATCTTTCGCATCTTCTTGTGCTTGAAACGCACACCAATGAATCAAACTGGCCATCTTGTTTTGCATCCGTCTGAACACAATTGGTTACGACTTTGTGTGAACTAAAAAAAATACATATACTTTTGATATTCTTTAATAAAGATGATACGTTGATGACTATGCCTATGATTTCTTTATTAGATTTATGTAATGCGTCAAAATGATTACCATTTAAAATTGAAGTACATTTTGCTATTATTATTTACAGAACTGCATGGTTGCGTGACTCACGAACACAGGAAGCTGTATATTTATTTACTTGTATATATAAAAAGCGTAATATGTGGGGTGTCTTTAAAGCAGTGCGTGTGTGTCTCGGGGGTTAGCGTGAAGACGGTGGAATTATAAAAAACGGTTTCAGCTTCCCGACCTTGAACATAATCCCCAATCCACACGACTAGACGTCTCTCTGTCTCTCTCTCGACCACAGGGACTAACTTTCCTAACCAATAATAATTAGTCTTAACTACAAGCTAAACAAAACCATACCGCTTTTATACCATATTTTAAATGCAGATTCCCTTCAGGTTTGAATGAAATGTAAGATATTTTGGACATTTGTTTTTCTAAAAAAAAAAAATTGATTAAAAGAGGTTTAATTAGAGGTCATAATACGAAATTGAGTTTAAAATAGACAACACAAAAAACAGTCACTGCAAGGGAAAGGCTTTTAACATACTCTGTTTAATTCAGACTGCTGTGGGTTCAGCAGGAAACGGTGTCTCACGCTCACATTCCTCCACACTCCTCACAGGATTTAATCTAAACAACAGTCTATGTCGGCCGGGCGGCACGTTATATAGAAAAGCCCGGCATGAATCTTCACAGGAGGGTTTGAACTGAGACCTCTCAATGCGGTTCACCCACTGACTCTGTGTCTGCCGGCCTGAAGAAGCACAGAAGATCTTAACATCCTTAGAAGATGATCGAGTTTAACCGAGAAGCTTCCAAGACATGTTTGTCAGAGAATGCACCTTGGAGTGGAAAAAAGATTGTCTGCAAACAAGTCTTATTTTATCGATTAATTTTAAGATGTCCTTGTAACACATTACATGTACTTACTGCTATAATAACAAAAGATTATGCAGAATTACAGGCAATATAGTAAGTACATGTAGGAGTTAATTAATATTACTCGGTACTTAATCATTATTTAATGGATGGACACATTAAAGTAAATTTTGTTTTAGGAATATTTCTAATTTTTGGTCCCACTGCCCTTACTTACATTTGAATTATTAATTTGATCTTACATTACATCTGTAATTAATGCCTATAATTACATTTATAATTACACAGTTGACCATCCCTTACACCTTAACCGCTCTTAAACCTATCCATATCAACTAACGGTCCCTAATCTAAGCAGAAGTGTTTTGCAATACAATAAGTACATTGAACTTATTTTTTTAATAGCAAATAAATAGCAAAAAATATGAAACGCCTCTATCTGATGTCCGCGTCTTTGTTAGGTACTATTTCTTCTGTGTTTTTGCCATTTTTCGGCGAACATTCGGTGCATCCATAGAATCACGTCATCAAGCCGCTACATCACTGATATCACCATATGACACAAAATACATGATATTTATATATCAGTATTATCACACGGATGGTATGGCACACACCTAGATGCAAGTACATAATAGTCAAGATCACCTAATATAGAGTGGGACTAGGTTTGCTGCGATAGACAGGGAGAGCAGGGGCCAAAGTAAGACTTTTCAGAAAAGCTTCATTTTAAAAACATAACGTTTTGGACAGAGATAAATGTTTGCGGTCGTCAGTCGTCCAACTCACAAGTGCGGTCAATCAGTACCTTTAAACGTAAATTGTACATCATTACTTGTTAAAAATACAAGCTAGATTTGTACTCTTGATTACTCTTAATTAAATACATCTACGATCACGCTAATATGTAACAACAAACATATTTTGTTCTTTATCTTTGCAAAAAATGTACTTAAATTTTCTTTTAAAATGTTATCATATGTTTCAAACGAAGCCCAACAGAACAAACTTAAACTGTTTGGAATGTATATTTTTATGGAAATGTCAATCCATTTTATAAAACATTATTTCAGCGGTGAGCTACGAACAATACATGAACAAGCGTTACTTTCGTCCCGACAGGAGACTGAAAAACTGACAAAGCAAGATTCGGGATGTGTTACAGCACTAAATAACACGTGGATTGATCGTTACTGTCATAAATGAAAAACACAATTTGTAATTAGAAAAAAATACCGCTTCAGTAATTTACTTACAGCGCTGAAAAACTATCGTGACTGTCGTGCGAAATCACGTGATCTAATATTTGCGACAATAAGTTCCGTATTCTTTGGGCTATCGATTTTTAGTTTTGTATATCTTTTTAAACTAAGTTATTTGTTATTTTTGTCGCTTGAATTTAATTGAAGCATTGATGTCGAATTGTCTCTAAAGTATAAGTGAAAGTATGTGCACGGTTCTTAGGCTATTCAAAAGTGAGGGAAAACTCAAACGGACTACAAACAAACAACTGCTTGTTGCGAATTGCCGTAAATTAAAACGCGAGCGTAAAAACCACACGTGGCGCTTACAAACTACTTAAAACCGAGAAGGACGAAACTCACGCGACCGGTGATACCGGTGTTGTTAAACGTCGATTAACAACCCCAAGTGTGTATTTATTTACCGGAAAAGAAAGACAAAATGCGCTTTTGCATGTGAACTTTCACCCACCACGCCTGACCCCACGAACAGTGAAAACCCATCTAGAAAAATAACAGCCTGCGAGACAGAAAGTGCCTCGACTGCGTGTTAATCAACTGCTGAAAATATTCAAGCGTTTGTGATGAACGGCAGGCCCGCACTGACCTCACACCGCTCTGTGGTTACACTTGGCCTCTTTTTCCCTCCCTTTCTCTTTCTTTCTGCCCCTCTTCCATCTCTCCTGTTGCCCCGGACGACGCCAGCCACTCAAACAATGTTCCTTTTCTTTGCTGGAAACCTGAGCGCCCCGGTCTCTGAGAGCCAGAGAGAATCAGTACCGCGCTGTTCACACCTGCTTCGGTTACAAGACAACATTCGAGCAGCTTCCTGTCTGACTGCCGACTTCCTCTCCCATCCTCATCCTGACAGCCAGCACGCTCAACCCAAAACTTGAATAGTAACTACAGTTAGTCGAAAAATAACAAATGCACATAGAACAGATTTTTCATTTTTTTCTCTGAAAAGTAAGGGAGCACACCATTGCTGATGTGTATATTATAATGCTTTTTTATGTAAATGTAATAAGCAATACATTTCCTTACATATATTGTAAATAAGTGGATATATTGATTATTGCGACAGGCATTGAAAGACGTATTGAAATCGTAGGGCCATAAATATGTTCCTCACACAAAGTGACAACAGAAGACTGTATGAATCATCATAAATACAGCTTTTTGATGCATTGCTTGGTACCTCTCTGGAGTTTTAGCACCCTCTGTCCCTGTGTGTTTGGAAAAGCGAGACAGAGAGCTTAACGCCAAAGCTCAACGTTTGACCGCCGTGCATGTTTTATGTGGTGTCCTGACGTTCGTAACGTGGGTAAATTAATACTCGTAGTGCGCCATCTGCTTCGCATTTACATTTCAACCCCAGTCCGGAGAAACACTGGAACGCTACACCAGCCTGTCATGTCTTCATTTCTCTCTTTAAAGTCAATGATTGCCGTATAGCGCGCTCAACTCACCCTTGCTCGAGAGGAGGGAAAACACACACACACACACACACACACACGCTGCATGTATGTACTGTGTATTAGCCGACAAACACGCGTGAACACAAACAGTAAGAGTCACATGAACACACGTGACCACGAAGAAGATACACACAAACAACAGTGAGCCAATAATACAACTAATTAAATAAACACTTATAAACAGTAGTATCTCAAATATGTTTACTTGTTTTTTTTTTTTGATTTATATAGTGCTAGAAAGTTTACAGTCTCTCTCTCTCTCTCTCTCACACACACACACACACACACACACATATATACATATTCATTTTCAATGTTATTTTATAACAAGCTGCTTCTTGCCGGGAAGAGGAGGGCATTTTAATGTTTTTGATTCTAAAATATAAAGGCAATGGGATAATTTTTTTTTTTTTTTTTACACAATGCATGAACAAATGAATTGTAAAAACATTGTGCAATAAATTAAAACTAATTATTCCATAAAATGATTTCCATAAACACAAAAAGCGTACACGCTCAAGGAAAGCTTCAATTATCATTGCAGTGATTAACATGACTAAACACCAGCGGTGCACTTCTACACCTTCACCTCACCACCACACACACACTCCCATTCAGTCCCACCCGTCACAGCAGAGCTCATTTAGCAATTACTGGCAACAGGCAATTCATATATACCATATTCGCTCCGACCGATTGAAACATGCTGTTTAACATTTGACTGATTGTCAGCGTGCGTCATGAAAGTGACAAAGAAAAGCAGCACGAACCAGACCTAGGCTGCGCTTTACAGCCATTCATTCAGAAAAAGCACATTTAAAAGCAACCCAAGGTTGACCAAAAGCCCATAACGATCGACCACTTCACCTACTTTAAGATAAGCTAAATAATAGCGGACTCATACACATTTACTAAAAACACCAAAACACCAGCTGATTAGAAGACAGAGCAAGCGCTGGGAAGAAACATGAAGAACACTGAAGAAGAAGAAAAGATCCTACAGATGACACACTGGCGCTCGTATCTAGAGCAGTGACTTTCAGGGAGACTGAAGGGTCTAAATACTTCATTGTGAAGAGAAACAGAGTATGTGAAGAGCACATCAATTTCAGGACGAATGTGTCAGAAAGATCACCTCGGAGAGCGACTTCGATCCTGCACTAAAAAAAAAAAAAAAAAAACCTAAATTCAGTTAATTTCCTTTCAATTCCTTGTTTAACAATTTCTTCAAATTAAAAAGCAAAACAATTAAAAATTATCCTGTGAAATGCATTTTATAAATTGTGTTTTATGATTTAATAAATGCTGAAAATGTGACCGTTTGAAATGTAAAAAGAAAAAGTATTGCTTTTTTTAACAATTTAAAATGCGATTATTTTATTTATTTACTGGGAAAAAAGGGTCACATAACAGATGTTTACAGTTTAGTAAGACTCACATTGCAGTATAATATTCACAGACATGAGTCCATATAGTGATTCATTTCAATAATTCATCACAGTTTTACAAATTCGGTTACATTTTCTGTATAATGTTAACTTTTAGTTCTGTTTAGTTCAAGTAGCTTAATTTTAATTAGTAAAATGTTAATTCAGTTAGACCCTGGTTCAGTTCAAATGGTCATCATTTATTCACCATCATGTCATTCCATATCAAGACATTTCTGTACGGTATTCAAGCGTGTTATGAATACTGCCATCAGACAAACTCCAACTCCGCTTCTCCATCCTACTCCTTGGGTGGTGACAGATCGCTTGATGTCTCAAGAAGAAACGACTCGAAGGAGAAGAGCCCTGCGTGAAAGTACAGTCAGTGTTCTTCAAAAGAGTGCTTCTGCTGGCTTTCTCGGGTGACGGCTGATGTGTGTCACAGAAACACAAGTATTCCCGAGTTAGCGCCACACCCCTGTGTTTGTTCAGACTTTTGTGTAGCTTTGAGGAGAGGCTGCTGAACTTCCTGGAGCGAGCAGGAGAGAGAGAGAGGTGTGGCACACGGCAGGTGCGCTTCATGATCACACGTGACACACACACACACACACACACACACACGCCAGCATTCAAAGACAGTAAACAGGAAGAACACACCTTGTGCTGCTAAATATAACAACAAGAGACTTGTGTGAGGATGAAGGAAATATCCTGACTCGCTAAGATAAAGTCAGCACTTTAAGTCCTATTTTATCAATTAATTTAATCAATTATTTAATCCGCATACCGTTTTTTTCTGTCCAGCTCAAACGAAGGACAATGTTCTTGTTTTATATCACAGCATGATCAAAAGCACGATTCATATAGGGATTTAGGGATCAAAATACTTCTTCACAACGAGGTGAATGTTTGGTGTGAAGTTTGATGCACATTTTTAAGAGGGGACATATCATGAGAAAAAATCAGGCTTTTCCAGGTTTTGAAGGAATAGTTCACCCCAAAATGAAAAATAGGGCATGTTTTACTCACCCCCAAGCCATCCTAGGTGTATAAGACTTTCTTTTTTCTTAGCAAAACACGGTCGCTTTCCAGGATACATTTTCAAAAAACTGTCTGACAGGACAAACTATTCCCTTGAGTGCAATAATCAGGCCCCCAGTGCATCTATCAACCAAGGAAACATGAAAAAGTGTATCCCAGTTGTTTTAATACGCTTTTTCTGCATGCGTCTAAAAAAGCGAGTGTGTCTGATAAATTTCCACCATCATTTTTAGAGTCCCAGCCTCAGAGGAGACAAAGAAGCGGATTTATTCATTTATTTATTGTATATGGCTGCTGTTTACCTTCACCTGTCCTTTAAATCAAATTTTAAACTAATATGGGTTAAAGCATACGGTTTAAAATGATTTCAGCAATATAAACACGATAATCAAAACCAAAACAAGATGTTTTTTTTAGCAGGTACAAGCTGAAATGTCGCAGCTCTATTCGGAAAAGAGGCGGGACCAAAAGCTAATTCGCATTTAAAGCGCGAGCAAAGAAAACACAAAAATAGCTGTTTAAAAATGATATAAAGAAAACAAGAACTTAGAGTAAAATAGTGTTATATGGGTCATTTGCATTTGAAAACAGCTGTCAGATTTTGCGATAATCAATATGCGCATAAAGGTGTCGTTTGATATATTCTCAGTTATTGAAAATGTAAAACTTTAAAAGTCCACTCAAGAGTCATCAGATCAACCCCATGTGCCCAACTAAACCCTGCTTGTGCCAAAAGTCACATTCATCAGCCCTAACGTGAGTTTTTAAACACAAAGGTCCACTAGGTAGTGCGTACACACCGAACGCATTCATCTGTGCTCACGATAAACACAGCATTCTTTGAAAGCCGTGCACAAAGCACCAGAAAACAAAGCACAGTTCAACCTTTAAGTTAAGGTCAAGTTCTTTGAACTAGAACTGCTAGAGCTATTTTAACATTGCCTACTGTCCAAATTATTACCCATATTTATATGATTTTGACAATTTTATTCATTAAATGTGCTCTAATTGGGTTACTGCTTTAATTTCCATGCCAAAAATGTTAACTAGCAACTACTTAGTTCAGAGAATTAAAACAAAGGAAATCAAGGGCAGAGGGGTTCGGGGATTCAGCTCCCATTTCTGTGATTTGAACTGTAATAAACACAGTTACAGTCTTTAAGAGAGAGCATGAGAAACAGACGGACGGAGAGACAACTGTTGCTCTCCAAATATACTAATCTCGCCACATTTAAAAATACACCACACCACCAACAAATGTTTTAAGTATCATCACATATGGCACTATTTCTGAAGTATCTGAGATGCCAGCCGTTACACGAGTTACACCACACTACATACTATTAACACATCGAGCACGGCTTAGAAAAGCTATGCGCTAACCTACCTCCGTGTCATCACCTGCTAACTACCAACGTGCTGCGCTCTGCTCTTTGCTCTGCCACTGCAGAATTAGCATCTCGGATGATCAGATCACAAGTGGTCAGCAGAGAGAGAAAACTGTCGACACCTGCCGTCTCACTCGCGAAGAGATCGAGGAACTGCGAAGTGAAGCGAGCGTAACCTTAAACCTGGTGTTTAACGAACAGTCTTTATGATTGTGACTGCATATGCAAAGCGTGGCAGGACTTCGTCGCTAATGAGCATTAAATGACCATCAAGCGGTAACAAGGAACCTCATCATTTACCTTGAAGACCTTGGCTTGTTTCCAAAAGAGAATTCACCTTCAATGAAAAAAGAGCTGCGCGGCTATAACATGTCGCATGAACATCAATACTAAAATGGCGGAAACATGGTGTCATGACCATAAAATCTGGAAAATGAGCTTCAACATCTACCCTGACCTGTATGTCATCAAACCACTGTGGATAACATCAGAGAGAAGACTGAAGTTGATTCCTTCCTCTAACATCTCTGAAGCAAGTGGCAGATCTGACAGACAACATTCAGAAGGTCAATGAATCTACTCCAAGAAGTTTGGAAGTATTCAAAAAACACCTTGACAATTAAATAGTGCCTATTTCTAAGGTGTTCACATGCTCTTTGTTATTATTAAAGCTGGAAGATTTTCTTTCCCTGAGGATATTTTAAATTGTTAAACCATTGTTAAATACATCGGTTTTTTTCCTCCTGCTGTACGAAACCATACCGAACTGTGATGCATCATGATGTTTTGCGTACCGTTACGCCCCTACCTACAACGTTACCCAACACTGTATACACATTCTTACAGAAAGCGGGTTCAAAACACTTCTTTGTCGGTCGGGTTTCTAGATAAAGCCTTCTAAGACAAACGGTAGATGAGATTAAAATAACAGACATAAATACACAGTTAATCATTAGTAATTCCTGGGATAATTCACTTAATCCTATCAGCTCTTTGTACATATTTGCCAGAGGCTTAACAACAAGCGGCAGTAATACAGTTTGGAGGGCATAGCAACAGTAACTAAGGGGGTGGGGCTAGTGGACTGGCCAATCCCAAACCACAGATAGCTTATTATTTTAGAGCTATTATGACCTTCTGCGGGCAGGCGTGGACCGATAGTCAACATTAAGAAACCTGGCTCTAACGCATGATGGATGCATTTACTGAACATCCAATCACAACAGAGGTATTTACATATAGAATTCTTAAAGATGCGGTAGCAAAAATGGTCCTGTTTAGCGAAGTCAGAAAACAGGTTTAAAAAGTAAACTTTTGCTAAAATCTTGAGTCAAATTGTAGGTGGGATTCTCAGAAAACAATAAACTTAAAAAGGTGCAGAACGCGGGCTTTTGTAGGTGACAATGACTTCAGGAGCTACAGAGACATCTGACAGAAGGCGGTGATCAAGGGAGTTATTTCACTCTGTCTGCAGGGTCTGCTGAACAAAGAGTCTCTCTTTCTCACACTCGGTCTCTCAGTCTCTCTACAGGACAGGCTCAGGTTACCGTGAGACCCTGTCCTGCCTCCTCCTCCTCCTCCTCCGAACCATGGGACTTCCTTGACTGCGGCTGGACTGAAACAAAACTCAAGCCCCAGACTCTTGCTAGAGCATGCAAGACTGCACGAGTTCAACCAATCAGAGTGAAGCCTGCGACTGTCGCTCTTGCCATTTTTGTGTGCAATACGCATCAAACCATCTGAAAACTATACAGCGATGCCAATGCGTCTTAACCATGTGCGACAATAATTTGAGCTCTCTCTTGCATATTAATGAGTTTGTGTCCTAACCAGCTGCCGCTGTAACAAGAGTTGTGCCTGTCGAACATGTGCTGCCTGGCTCCGCCCCCCAGCCAAGCGACATCAGCGCAATAAATATAAACTTAGTTGTGATTGTACCAAAAGTCAAAAAAGCGTGCGCCAAATCCAAAACAAATATTTGCTATTGATACACACTTTCATAACATCGCGTTAAATTGTAGGGCCTATAAAAACTTGATAAGATTTTATTTTATTTTAAAATTCTTTTTCCCCAAGTTACATAATATTCTTCAAAAAACCTGATAAATAAAATTCCCCCTCTCTCATTTGTTTTATGTTTCTCATGCTTTCTCATCTTAGTTGTAGTAAAACAAAAGGCATTTATAACTTTAACAATCCTGATATTTTTTAGGGGCCAATGAATATTTTCCCAAATTCTCTTTTGTTTAACATTTTTGCTGATTTTTATTTTAGTGGCTTTTTTTGTCGGACATTATGTTGTCTGTTTTTCTTTTTCTGGGTGTATGAATTAAACATTAAGCATTTTTACGATGTTACATATGAAATACATTAACTTTTTATGTAAAATGTTAAAAATGAGCGTTTTGCATTTTAATATATTCACAGACACTAGTCTACACTGCAATTTGAGAATACAGTGCCACATTTTCATTTATCCAAAATGACACGTTCTATGAACATCCACATTATACTGTAAATTTGTATGATTGGATTCATAGGGATCATGTCGGGTAAATGCGGCATTTACAGTAGGTAACTCACAGTTGTGTGACGCTCCAGAATACTTTCCTGAAGCCGACATACGACAAACTTGTAAGTGTAATTTCAATATTTTGAAATTAAGCCAAAAAAGATCAACGCCGCTGAGAACACATTAAATGACTAAATCTGAAGGCGGGTGGGTGATAGATCATCTCCAAAAATAACTGAGCTTGTAGAAGCGGCCCACAGACCGCTGACCAGACGTCTGCAGCGTGTGTTGATGTTGGCTGGAAGCGGTCCACAGGGCCCGTGTGAACTGCCACAGCAATGTCTGATTGCTCTGTGTTTATCTGTTCAAGAGGTAGTCCATCCAAAAATGAAAATCCGGTCATCATTTACTCACCCCTCCGAAAAACACAAGGCTTTGGTTCATCTTTGGGACACAGATGAAGTGGTTTTTCCCTCTATTGAAAGTCCACATAACCAAAACTTTCACGTTACAAAAGATTACATAGTTGTAGAAATGAACAATAGAGAACATTTAATATCTGGTTTTATACAATGCAGCAAATTAAAATCAAATCGACAAGCGGAAACCTTACTGCTTTGCGCTCGCCATCGTTTACCATATTTGATGTGCCCTATAATGCGTTGATCGGCGTTCATCTGCGAATAAAAGCCTTCATTCACTTTTTAAAGAGTTTCAACGGGCTTTTAATGGAGGGACGGAAATTCCTCAGGTTTTATTAAATACATCATTTTTGTTTTGAAGATGCATGAAAGTCCGGCTTTGAAATGACATGAAGATGGGTAAATGATCTTTTTCATTTTAGGATGATCTAACCCTGCGTGATATGACTTCGTATCGAATGCCTTAAGAACATTACGTTAGATCGGAGGAAGCCAACACAGTGGAACCCCTTGACAAAAAATGGTGTCGCTTTTCTTTTGAAATCAATAGTACTTGCTTTGGCATTACAAAAAACGCTAATAAAATATATGTTTATTGAACTGTTGTAAACAAATATTAACAGCACTTCATATTCTGTGAAGGATTATTTTACAGCATCATTAAATGCTTTCTGTCATGATCGATTTGATATTACGCTCTAGTGACAATTTGTCATTATTACACTGAGCAGTGAAAAAAACGGACTAACAACTGCACGTGGAGTAGCCTAGACTCCATGTAATCTATTCTGCTAAATACTCAATAGTCCCCTTATGAAGAGGTTCTTCCAGAAAAAAAGGATTCCATTAGAAAAGCTGGTGTCAGTGGCGCCATGGCGAATCGACTTATTACGCTCCATCATTCACCAGCAGGCGCTATCTGCAAAAAGTGGCGGGCTTTGATAATGTGACTCCCGTCGTGAGGAGCATAGACCAGTCCATGCAGTCAGAGGGAAGATGCCTCGCTTCTCAAGGACACGGAGGCGGACACTCGACCTTGCATTTTTAACAGACATCGCTGCAAAACCATTTTGAGCTGCGAGGAAGACCAGCTCAAATGTGCTGTAAGCGCGCATTTAAAGCCAAGATGTGCATTTTCTCTGTGCACAAAACGCTGCACTTCCACTCCATGCAGTTTGAGAACAGGTTTGCGACTCTGATCAGCCACGTGTATCATTTATTTCAAATCCTTTCGGGTCAAGCAGACATGCGTTGCTGAACAACGAGAAGTACAACATTCGACTTGGATGCGGACGGTGAAATTGAAATACTAACATTGCAAAATGAGGTTCATCAGAAGCGCAACAAACTTTTTTAGTGCCTTGTGGACACAGAAAGCGCGAGCGCATGCACAGCAGCTATGAAAGTTGCCTGCCTTTTGGTTCGACTTATCTCTGTGAATCAGCCTTTTCCCCATGAGCTTCATCGAAAACAAACAACACGCCACACTTGTGAACATCTACAAGACTCATACAAGGAATTATCATGAGACCACGCAATGCCAAGCTTCCACTAAGAGACATTTAAAGACAAATACAGAATAACGGTTTTCAGTGAAGTACCATGGCAACAGCAAACTCAAATATTGTAAAAAAAAAAAAAAAAAAACTATTTGCTCAAAAAGTGTAACATGGTTAGATTTGTTGAATGGTTTGGCGACTGATGCAAATGTTATCACGATTATTATAGGGTATGGTTTATGTTCTTCTTGCATAGCTGATCATTGTACAGGATAGAGATTTTTAAAAAAGTAACAAAGGTAGTTGTACAAAAGGCACATGATTTGAAGAAGTGACAGTTAATGATTTCCTAAGAAAGGTTACAGAAGTGATCGTTAGTACAGTGATGTTTTTCTAACAAAATGCTACAAAACTGTCAAAGACATTTGCAAAAAATAAAAGAAATGTTATAACTGTGCATTTCAAACATATTCACAAATAAATAATCTTGCATATGACAAGTCACGTCTCTTTCCTACCATGGCAAATCATTTTTAATAACTATTGGGAGGGATTATCAATATTAACATGTCATCAGGTAGTCTCTTATCGTTTATGAATATTTGAAAGGTTAAACGGTGAACCATGCAACTTTGTTATTCGGGACGTTTGTATCAACTTCATATTGAAGCTAGCCTTCAGTTTCAAAAAAGCTGCTGATTCCTGTGTTATACGGTTATTTTTCCCATTCCTCAAAAGGGTCTACATGACCTATTGATTGTGTACTTTAAGCAATCGATCGGGGGTACACTGAGAGACCGTTATAAAACTGCTGCACAATTTCCAGACATCACCCTGAACAGCAGCAGAGCAGTGGACACACACAGAGTTAAGTTTCTCCCAAAACACATCTAGAAATCAATCGTAGTTGATTTCTGCCTGTTTAAATGACAACTATTCTTAAAAATACAGATGCTTAAAAGGCCACAGCGATGCCACGGATTCCACAAAGAACCATTGAGTTGAACCTACAAAGAGCCTTGCGTGAAACAGAAAGGTTCTTCAGATGTTAAAGGTTCTTCATGGAACCAGAGAGGTTATTTTACGCCATTGTGAAGCACCTTTATTTTTAAGAGTGTACAACTACGCATGCCAGTTACAACAGATGCCTCGTAAAACTACAACCAGAGGATAAAATCTCTTTCACGCTGACGTAGGAAGCAGACAGATCTCCGTTTCCTCCCTCAGTGCGCCAGAATGCAGCTTGCCAGGCCTTTATCGTGTTTCATTTACGCACCTTCACCAAACCTGTTCATAAAAGGCTCCGGCCAGTCATGTGGGAAGCTTTTGAATCGCAGTTATGAACCCACATCCACAGCAACAATGCAACAGCTCTTCAGCTCAACATGTTAAGACCGAGATGAAACACAATGGCGGAAAAATACCTGCCTCAAGCCAGGACAAGACCTGTTTACACAGTTACACACCTTCATTTCACAATCACAGAGAAAACAGAGAGAAAACAGTGCGAGGTGGCTCCTAGAAAGATTCATTATCATTAGTCATGCATCAGTGACTTAACGTGCTAGCATATCACCGCGGACACGTGTGTGCGTGCGATTTTTTCTGCGATATTCAACAATGTGCATGAAATTAGGCGAAGAATACAAGCCAGACACCGAATCGTCTACTCAATCTGAACCCATCAAGTTTCAAAGATAACAAAAAATGCTTTGAATTATTTCGTAATTGCTATTATGAGTTTTACACTATGGCAGCAGTTAGAAATCCATCCGTGTTGATGTATAGATGCAAATACAAAATATGCTACGAGCTGCCATGAGATTGGGTTGAGCGTCCGGTTTGCTAAAGACCGTAACGCATGTAGTAAATATCGGCATAACGCATATAAGGTTTTAAATACGGTGCTATCCTGATTAAAGGTTGGATGTGTTTCAATGAGTTTCCACAAGCCCACGACATTCCACAGGCTCTGGTTGTAACACGCCAGAATATAAATTCCCAAAACAATGGCACAACCTTGCACAGGTGTTGGTTGTGTCTGCTACAGACTTTTTAATCACTGGCCCGGCCAGCGGCTCTGCCTTGTCTTGTGTTAATAAAGCAAAATCATACATTCATACACGTGCACAACTAGAGTTGCAAATGCAGTCAACACGCTCTGACATTTCACGTTTCCAAAGCGACCCTAATACAGCATCTATGCGAGAACACCCGAGAACCACAAGCGCAATCACCCAGAACACCTTAGCAACTGCTGAGTTTGTTTTTCGCCAAGCGGCACGCATTTTTTCAATCAGCGGTTTGATTAAAACTTAAGATTTCATGGAGCGTGAGATCGAAATGAAGATGAGGTGCTCACAAGGAAAGGTGTTTATCGCTGCGCTCTTCGCACTCTTTTGAGGCGGGGAGTCTGAGTGGCGTTCAGATAACAGAGGCAGAAGCGTCCCAGGTGCTGGATGGCCCGAGAACAGGCCACTGCTGGTATTTTGGCAACTTCGCTCTGCCACCTTCGCGGGGCTCTGTTTATTTCTTATTTTCAACAGCCCAGTGGAAGCGGAAAACCTCGTGTTGATGATTACTAAGGTGCGAAAGACATTCAGAGTTGAGGAATGCACGAGATGGAAATTATTAACTTTAAATAGATTAATAGTCGTTAAGCTTCTCGAAGGCCTGATCAGACAAAGAGCGGCGTGGCAAAGGAGATCAGGACCATATGCCCGTGGCTGGCTGCCATAGGATGGGGCCAAAGTCTGATCACTGCGATTCAGGGACAAAAGATGGAGCACTGAATAACAAATGAAATATGATGAAAGAAAGAAAATTAAGTCATTTTGCGTCTTCAAAGCGAAACATTTCCTTTAAAAGCGTTAAATATTTTGAAGGAGACATTTAGCAACGAAAGCTTTCATTAAATTATGACAATATAAAAAATCGACCTTTTTTTGGACTCAGGTATGACCCATATTTCTTCACAGGTTTCTTTAAGCGAAGGCAGTCCTGAGGAGCACTGTGCTATCAGCACTGTTTGTAAAACATGATCCGTGCCAGAATACTCTTCTGTTCTATTTACCATCCGCATTTCAGGTCTGCCCTCTGTCCCTCAGTTAATGCAATGTCAACAATATTTCTAAAAATATTCCCCCTTTTCAACCCCCAAACAAATGTTCTGCACAGAGCCTCTCGGTTGCCCAACTATTAGGGCCTCACAGAGAGAGCTTGAAATGTCCCCAAAACATCTCAATCCAAAGCCACAGTGGCGTGTCTCCTAAACCGTAAATTTAGTGTTTTCTAATAATCAAATTGAAACAAAGCAGATTTCGCATTCCAAGCCACAGACATGCGAAATGAGACACAGAAGTGAAACACAGCTAAATATCATGAACATGTTATAATGGGAAAAAATATTAAATATGAAAAAGCGTTTTATTGTGTTTAGTTGACTATTTTTAGTTATTTTATAGGTATTTTAATTTCAGTTATAGAATCACATATATACACACATTTTTTTTTCACCATAATGATATTGCTTACCCGTATTGGCCCAGTGGAGAATCTGATTTTCCTTCTTGGAGGCCCTTCCTCATCCTCAGACAAACCAGGAGCTTCATCATACTCCTCATAGACCTCATCTTCATCCTCCTCATCCTGCTGGTCCTGAACCGGTTCCTTATCATCCACAAGCGCTGCGTTCTCAAAACTATAAAACACGGGAGGCGTTCTGCGCATTCATCCGGATCTTCCTGCTCACTGTCCTCCTCCTCATCATCATCATCAACTTCTTACGTGACAGCTGTTCCTCTTTTGAATAATCTCCTCCTCCTCTTCTTCTTTTTCATCTTGATTTTGTTCCTCTTTCTTTAGCTCTGTTGATACACAGGATCCCTCTCCAGCCGTCTGTCCTCTGTATGGTTTTGAGGTGATGACGCCTGCAGAGAAGTCAGTCATCTTCAGATTTAAGTTCCCTTTGCAGCTTCACCTCCTCCAGAAACTCTTCATCATTCTCCTCGCTTTCTGAAGACTCGTTCTGGACCACTACTAGCTCGGCCCGTACCACCCCAGCACCAGCAGGGTCCAGACACTGTGCGGCCTGCTCTTGATAGATGTCCCTAGACGGACTGCGAATTATGTGGTTTTCGCTTTTGGGTTCCTCCGGGCTCCAGGGCCGTTTGTATTTGCTGCCGGCAGAGGGTGAAGCTTTGAGATCTTCACTTGGGAGTACTACTAAGCTGAGGTGGCTCGTTTGTCAGGGAGTCCTTCACAGACGATGACGGCGATCGTTTAATATGGCTCTGAGCATTGGGCGACAGAGGCTCGCCGGGAGCTTCTGCTGGTCGGAGAAGGTCGTTTTGTAGGAAATCGGGCTAATGGACTTGAGCGGCGGGCTGCTGGAATCAGGTTTAGGCGAGAGCTGGTCAGGAGTTTGGGGGCGTAGGACTGCGTGCTGGATCAGCACCAGGCGAGCTGGGTCTTTGGAAACTCCTCGTAAGCGGCGATGGCAGCGAGCGCTCAGTAGGGCTGCTTACTTTGTCAGAACTTTGCACCGACTCTTCTTTGTCGCCATCCACAATGAAGTTCTCCAGCCGCTTGGAAATAGGCCCGGCGTTCAGTGACAGTCTATTGACCTGTTTGAGTCCTCGGCGTCCCTCCTTTCCTCTGGGCCCTCCTCACAGGTGACGTTGGGCTTTTGATGACACTGCTGCTGCTGTTCTCAGAAGATCCAAAGGACCTCCGGGCCCCACGCCCCTCCTCAGGAGCCTTCCCTGGGACAGGCGAGCCGAAACCCTGCCGGGCCCCTGCCTCTCTGCGGCAGGCTGCTCTTTTATCCCTCTCTCAAACAGCTTTCTGGTAACTGAAAATTTTCCGCCAGAGGCGACTTTATCTATCTCGACTTCCTCTCCCTTCGGAGTTCTGTCTGGGTTTTGCGATTCTTGGTTGTTCCCGCTGCCGTGGCTGGTTTTGTGAGGGCTGAGCGGGGAGTTTGGACACAGGGGATACAGGACAAGCTTCCTCCTGGCTCTCCGGCGGTTGCTGGCCGTCCATTTGCAGGAAAATGTTCTTTATTTTGTTTACCCGGTTGCCAAACGGTCTCCCCTAGAGTCCTCCCGGGGGTCGCTGGCTCCATTAGCATAAGATTTGGCCTCGCTGTCGGATTTGGTCCCATCAAAGAGCACTTAATGGCGTGGAAGTCCGACTTGTACGCGTTTCTATGCGGGGACGCGCTCCGCAGGGTGCGTTCACCCCTTGCTCTCAGCTTTGATCATTTTCAATGACTTTTAAAGTGTTCAACGGTAAAAAAATTATTTTAGGTCCGCGGTCCGGTATCCTCACTCGGATAATGGCATGCGTCCTTCAGAGTCGCTCTGATACATTGTATCGAATCCCGCGCTCATCTGAAAAGAACAGAAACAATGTAACGTTCTAAACTCAACGATCGCGTTCACGTTTGGTCGCGATTTAAAAGCACGAGCACGTAAAAGGTTGATTTCGACGCTCTTTTGTTAGCAGATGTAATCTACACACTGACTCATCCCCTTGATCAAAGAAACTTTTTTTCAACTCGGATCAAAACTTTCCTACAGTGATTTGCAGGCAGATCCTTTGGTCTCCATTGATTCAGTGATCGATATCTGAGTCTCGGCGCTTTTCAGACACCGTTCATAAAACTCTAAACTAGATGTTCTTCAAATAATCAAGGACTACCGCGATCGGTGTTAAACCTGCCCACAAACCCACTAAAGCTGCTCCGTTGGGACTCGCCGCGGAACAATAGCTCGGCATAAGTTCCAACAAATGATCAAAATAAAGTTTCGGAAATCGAGTTACAAACAATTACAGCCTCTGCAACAATCAAGTCGTCCGCTTCTCTTACCTCCACGGATATCTCGCTGTCTACGGGCGCCGGTTCTTCTGCTCTGTGTAATTTAGATCCCCAAGCATGTCATTTGTTTCACCGCCATGGTTCTCAACGCAGTGTTGTCCGATTCGCGAATGAATCGTTTGTTTGAGATCAGTCCGTCTTAACGATTCGGTTTAACGATTCGCGAAGCGTTCGTACATTCCTTAGTGAAGAAGAGTCTTCTTGTAAGAGAGTGAAACTTTACCGAAACAATTAAGGTATAGAAAAATGTATCTGGACAAATAAATAGCTATAGAAAAAGTAACAAACTGAATGAAAAAGTCAACCTGGAACGCATAAATACCCAATAAATACATTAGGCTGTACCTTATTTAGATTATTTACTAATTTATTTAGTTTGTTTGTGTTTTCAGTTACTTATTTCAGTTATAGGCTTAACACGAGATAACATAAAATACGGGTTGTAATGAGATATCATGCAATTCAACACAAAGCCCTAAAGCCCTCTCTGCATTTTATTTTTAACAAAATGATTATTAAAGTTGTGCTTCTGAGAACACTGCTGCGTTATGAATTAACCAGCTGTCTGAAATAAACAGTTCAAACGAATCGATTCGCCAAAAGAATCGAACTTCCCTACGCAACTCCAGTGTCTCTCTTCCCTGTTCAACCACACACACACACACACACACACACACACACACACACACACACACACACACACACACACACACACACACACACACACACACACACACACACACACACACACACACACACACTTTCAGACCTGTCGCACCGATGCGCGTTCCCGACGCTGCTCTCTCAGGCATTTCAGGACTGCTATTAGACCCAACCCCCTTCCCGGCTGTGAATTTACTGAATCTACTATGACGAAGGTTTGCCTAATGAATATTAATTAGGTCCTTGTGACGTAACTAGCAAACCTGCGTGGAACGTCCAGTCAGGGATTCTAATTAATATTCATTAGCCAAACCTTCGCTATAGTATGATTCATTCAGTTTCTCGGACAGGTCGAAAGGGATTTTTGTAAAGTAAGAAAATGTAGCCTACTGATAAACAGAAAGTTTAAATAACTAGGTATTTACAGTTTTATACATTTTAAAATGTATTCAACCTTTACTTCAATTTACTATATACTGTATTTAAATCATTAAATGATCATTTAAAAAAATCGTTAAATTAATTTAATAATTTTATTTATCAATTGAATATAATTTATTTTAATTAAATTTAAAATATAAAGTTTAATTTTAGATCAATTTAATTGTTTAATTCTTAATTAAACAGACTATTTCATTAATGGCCTTTCTATGATGCGCGGTTAATTAAAATTAAATAAATTAAATGTA